>NC_092169.1:62908799-62931299 GCF_045791955.1 Oncorhynchus clarkii lewisi
CATACCACTGTCCCAGTCCCACTACCATACCACTGTCCTAACTCTACAGCTGACTGTCCCAGTCTCCCTACCATACCACTGTCCCAGTCCTACTACCATACCACTGTCCTGACTCTACAGCTGACTGTCCCAGTCTCCCTACCATACCACTGTCCCAGTCCCACTACCATACCACTGTCCTGACTCTACAGCTGACTGTCCCAGTCTCCCTACCATACCACTGTCCCAGTCCCACTACCATACCACTGTCCTGACTCTACAGCTGACTGTCCCAGTCTCCCTACCATACCACTGTCCGAGTCCCACTACCATACCACTGTCCTAGGTTTGGAACCGCTTAAGGGAACACAACCCAAGACTGGAAAACAACTACATTATTTGAGGAACCCGAACCGAAAACCAAAGTGATCGATACTGTTCCTCAGCAGCGCAACTTTGGTTGGGGGGGGGCATAATCCAGTCGGATAAACACTCCAAACAGCCTCCCCTACCGCTCGAAGGCGTCCGCATGGTCCTCAAGCACACCCTGTTATGTATCACATTCCAATGATACAGCTGTTCCAGAACAGAACCGTTATTCTGAAAGGAACCGGTTGATCAAGTTGTTTTACATTCTGGACATTTTGTTCCAATACCACAAAAAATGGCAACAAACCACGTTACTGTAGTCTACTGACAACAAACCACGTTACTGTAGTCTACTGACAACAAACCACGTTACTGTAGTCTACTGACAACAAACCACGTTACTGTAGTCTACTGACAACAAACCACGTTACTGTAGTCTACTGACAACAAACCACGTTACTGTAGTCTACTGACAACAAACCACGTTACTGTAGTCTACTGACAACAAACCACGTTACTGTAGTCTACTGACAACAAACCACGTTACTGTAGTCTACTGGCAACAAACCACGTTACTGTAGTCTACTGGCAACAAACCACGTTACTGTAGTCTACTGACAACAAACCACGTTACTGTAGTCTACTGGCAACAAACCACGTTACTGTAGTCTACTGGCAACAAACCACGTTATTGTAGTCTACTGACAACAAACCACGTTACTGTAGTCTACTGACAACAAACCACGTTACTGTAGTCTACTGACAACAAACCACGTTACTGTAGTCTACTGACAACAAACCACGTTACTGTAGTCTACTGACAACAAACCACGTTACTGTAGTCTACTGACAACAAACCACGTTACTGTAGTCTACTGACAACAAACCACGTTACTGTAGTCTACTGACAACAAAGCGCGTTTGAAAAGCCCTCACTGTCGGTGTTCCTGCCGGCCGGAAATCTTTACCAGTGTGTCTGGACTACCTACCCTTCCTCTTTGAAGCAGGTTACTGTAGACTACTGACCACATTACTGTAGTCTGCTGACCAACTTACTGTAATCTACTGACCACATTACTGTAGTCTACTGACCACGTTACTGTAGAATACTGACCACATTACTGGAGTCTACTGACCACGTTACTGTAGAATACTGACCACGTTACTGTAGAATACTGACCACGTTACTGTAGAATACTGACCACGTTGCTGTAGAATACTGACCATGTTACTGTAGAATACTGACCACATTACTGTAGTCTACTGACCACGTTACTGTAGAATACTGACCTTGTTACTGTAGAATACTGACCACATTACTGTAGTCTACTGACCACGTTACTGTAGAATACTAACCAACTTACTGTAGTCTACTGACCACATTACTGTAGTCTACTGACCACGTTACTGTAGAATACTGACCACATTACTGGAGTCTACTGACCACGTTACTGTAGAATACTGACCACGTTACTGTAGAATACTGACCACGTTGCTGTAGAATACTGACCATGTTACTGTAGAATACTGACCACATTACTGTAGTCTACTGACCACGTTACTGTAGAATACTGACCATGTTACTGTAGAATACTGACCACATTACTGTAGTCTACTGACCACGTTACTGTAGAATACTGACCACGTTACTGTAGAATACTGACCACATTACTGTAGTCTACTGACCACATTACATAGGTTACTGTAGTCTACTGACCACGTTACATAGGTTACTGTAGGCTACTGACCACGTTACATAGGTTACTGTAGTCTACTGACCACGTTACTGTAGTCTACTGATCACATTACATAGGTTACTGTAGTCTTCTGACTGTATTCTACTGACCACGTTACATAGGTTACTGTAGTCTACTGACCACATTACATAGGTTACTGTAGTTTACTGACCACGTTACTCTAGTCTACTGACCACATTACATAGGTTACTGTATTCTACTGACCACGTTACATAGGTTACTGTAGTCTACTGACCACGTTACTGTAGGCTACTGACCACGTTACATAGGTTACTGTAGTCTACTGACTGTAATCTACTGACCACGTTACATAGGTTACTGTAGTCTACTGACCACGTTACATAGGTTACTGTAGTCTACTGACCACGTTACTGTAGTCTACTGACCACATTACATAGGTTACTGCAGTCTACTGACCACGTTACATAGGTTACTGTAGACTACTGACCACGTTACATAGGTTACTGTAGACTACTGACCACGTTACTGTAGACTACTGACCACGTTACATAGGTTACTGTAGTCTACTGACCACGTTACTGTAGACTACTGACCACATTACATAGGTTACTGTAGTCTACTGACCATGTTATTGTAGTCTACTCACCACATTACATAGGTTACTGTAGTCTACTGACCAAGTTACATAGGTTACTGTAGACTACTGACCACGTTACTGTAGACTACTGACCATGTTACATAGGTTACTGTAGTCTACTGACCACGTTACTGTAGACTACTGACCACATTACATAGGTTACTGTAGTCTACTGACCACGTTACATAGGTTACTGTAGTCTACTGAGTGTAATCTACTGACCACGTTACATAGGTTACTGTAGTCTACTGATCACGTTACATAGGTTACTGTAGTCTACTGACCACATGACATAGGTTACTGTAGTCTACTGACCACATTACATAGGTTACTGTAGTCTACTGACCACGTTACATAGGTTACTGTAGTCTACTGACTGTAATCTACTGACCACGTTACATATGTTACTGTAGTCCACTGACCACGTTACATAGGTTACTGTAGTCTACTGACTGTAATGTACTGACCACGTTACATAGGTTACTGTAGTCTACTGACCACGTTACATATGTTACTGTAGTCTACTGACTGTAATCTACTGACCACGTTACATAGGTTACTGTAGTCTACTGACCACGTTACTGTAGAATACTGACCATGTTACTGTAGTCTACTGACCACGTTACTGTAGACTACTGACCACGTTACATAGGTTACTGTAGTCTATTGACCACGTTACATAGGTTACTGTAGTCTACTGACCACGTTACATAGGTTTCTGTAGTCTACTGACTGTAATCTACTGACCACGTTACATAGGTTACTGTAGTCTACTGACCACGTTACATAGGTTACTGTAGTCTACTGACCACGTTACATAGGTTACTGTAATCTACTGACTGTACTCTACTGACCACGTTACATATGTTACTGTAGTCTACTGACCATGTTACTGTAGTCTACTGACCACGTTACAGTGGTTACTGTAGTCTACTGACTGTAATCTACTGACCACGTAACATATGTTACTGTAGTCTACTGACCACGTTACATAGGTTACTGTAGTCTACTGACCACGTTACTGTAGTCTACTGACCACATTACATAGGTTACTGTAGTCTACTGACCACATTACATAGGTTACTGTAGTCTACTTACCACGATACATAGGTTACTGTAGTCTACTGACCACATTACATAGGTTACTGTAGTCTACTGACCATGATACATAGTTTACTGTAATGTACTAACCACGTTACTTAGGTTACTGTAGTCTACTGACCACGTTACATATGTTACTGTAGTCTACTGACTGTAATCTACTGACCACGTTACATAGGTTACTGTAGTCTACTGACCACGTTACTGTAGACTACTGACCACATTACATAGGTTACTGTAGTCTACTGACCACGTTACATAGGTTACTGTAGTCTACTGAGTGTAATCTACTGACCACGTTACATAGGTTACTGTAGTCTACTGATCACGTTACATAGGTTACTGTAGTCTACTGACCACATGACATAGGTTACTGTAGTCTACTGACCACATTACATAGGTTACTGTAGTCTACTGACCACGTTACATAGGTTACTGTAGTCTACTGACTGTAATCTACTGACCACGTTACATATGTTACTGTAGTCCACTGACCACGTTACATAGGTTACTGTAGTCTACTGACTGTAATGTACTGACCACGTTACATAGGTTACTGTAGTCTACTGACCACGTTACATAGGTTACTGTAGTCTACTGACTGTACTCTACTGACCACGTTACATATGTTACTGTAGTCTACTGACCATGTTACTGTAGTCTACTGACCACGTTACAGTGGTTACTGTAGTCTACTGACTGTAATCTACTGACCACGTAACATATGTTACTGTAGTCTACTGACCACGTTACATAGGTTACTGTAGTCTACTGACCACGTTACTGTAGTCTACTGACCACATTACATAGGTTACTGTAGTCTACTTACCACATTACATAGGTTACTGTAGTCTACTTACCACGATACATAGGTTACTGTAGTCTACTGACCACATTACATAGGTTACTGTAGTCTACTGACCACGATACATAGGTTACTGTAATGTACTAACCACGTTACTTAGGTTACTGTAGTCTACTGACCACGTTACATATGTTACTGTAGTCTACTGACTGTAATCTACTGACCACGTTACATAGGTTACTGTAGTCTACTGACCACGTTACTGTAGAATACTGACCACGTTACTGTAGTCTACTGACCACGTTACTGTAGACTACTGACCACGTTACATAGGTTACTGTAGTCTACTGACCACGTTACATAGGTTACTGTAGTCTACTGACCACGTTACATAGGTTACTGTAGTCTACTGACTGTAATCTACTGACCACGTTACATAGGTTACTGTAGTCTACTGACCACGTTACATAGGTTACTGTAGTCTATTGACCACGTTACATAGGTTACTGTAGTCTACTGACTGTAATCTACTGACCACGTTACATATGTTACTGTAGTCTACTGACCATGTTACATAGGTAACTGTAGTCTACTGACCACGTTACTGTAGTCTACTGACCACGTTACAGTGGTTACTGTAGTCTACTGACTGTAATCTACTTACCACGTTACATATGTTACTGTAGTCTACTGACCATGTTACATAGGTTACTGTAGTCTACTGACCACTTTACTGTAGTCTACTGACCACATTACATAGGTTACTTTAGTCTACTTACCACGATACATAGGTTACTGTAGTCTACTGACCACATTACATAGGTTACTGTAGTCTACTGACCACGATACATAGGTTACTGTAGTCTACTGACCACATTACATAGGTTACTGTAGTCTACTGACCACGTTACATAGGTTACTGTAGTCTACTGACCACGTTACATAGGTTACTGTAGTCTACTGACCGCGATACTGTAGTCTACTGACCACGTTACATAGTTTACTGTAGTCTACTGACCACATTATATAGTTTACTGTAGTCTACTGACCACGTTACTGTAGTCTACTGACCACGTTACATAGGTTACTGTAGACTACTGACCACGTTACATAGGTTACTGTAGTCTACTGACCACGTTATATAGTTTACTGTAGTCTACTGACCACGTTACATAGGTTATTGTAGTCTACTGACCATGTTACTCTAGTCTACTGACCACGTTACATAGGTTACTGTAGTCTACTCACCACGTTACTGTAGTCTACTGACCACGTTACTGTAGTCTACTGACCACGTTACTCTAGTCTACTGACCACGTTACATAGGTTACTGTAGTCTACTGACCACGTTACTGTAGTCTACTGACCACATTACATAGGTTACTGTATTCTACTGACCACATGACATAGGTTACTGTACTCTACTGACCACGTTACATAGGTTACTGTAGTCCACTGACTGTAATCTACTGACCACGTTACATATGTTACTGTAGTCCACTGACCACGTTACATAGGTTACTGTAGTCTACTGACTGTAATGTACTGACCACGTTACATAGGTTACTGTAGTCCACTGACTGTAATCTACTGACCACGTTACATATGTTACTGTAGTCCACTGACCACGTTACATAGGTTACTGTAGTCTACTGACTGTAATGTACTGACCACGTTACATAGGTTACTGTAGTCTACTGACCACGTTACATATGTTACTGTAGTCTACTGACTGTAATCTACTGACCACGTTACATAGGTTACTGTAGTCTACTGACCACGTTACTGTAGAGTACTGACCACGTTACTGTAGTCTACTGACCACGTTACTGTAGACTACTGACCACGTTACATAGGTTACTGTAGTCTATTGACCACGTTACATAGGTTACTGTAGTCTACTGACTGTAATCTACTGACCACGTTACATAGGTTACTGTAGTCTACTGACCACGTTACATAGGTTACTGTAGTCTACTGACTGTAATCTACTGACCACGTTACATAGATTACTGTAGTCTATTGACCACGTTACATAGGTTACTGTAGTCTACTGACCACGTTACATAGGTTACTGTAGTCTACTGACTGTAATCTACTGACCACGTTACATATGTTACTGTAGTCTACTGACCATGTTACATAGGTTACTGTAGTCTACTGACCACATTACATAGGTTACTGTAGTTTACTGACCACGTTACTCTAGTCTACTGACCACATTACATAGGTTACTGTATTCTACTGACCACGTTACATAGGTTACTGTAGTCTACTGACCACGTTACTGTAGGCTACTGACCACGTTACATAGGTTACTGTAGTCTACTGACTGTAATCTACTGACCACGTTACATAGGTTACTGTAGTCTACTGACCACGTTACATAGGTTACTGTAGTCTACTGACCACGTTACTGTAGTCTACTGACCACGTTACATAGGTTACTGTAGACTACTGACCACGTTACATAGGTTACTGTAGTCTACTGACCACGTTATATAGTTTACTGTAGTCTACTGACCACGTTACATAGGTTATTGTAGTCTACTGACCATGTTAATCTAGTCTACTGACCACGTTACATAGGTTACTGTAGTCTACTGACCACGTTACTGTAGTCTACTGACCACGTTACTGTAGTCTACTGACCACGTTACTCTAGTCTACTGACCACGTTACATAGGTTACTGTAGTGTACTGACCACGTTACTGTAGTCTACTGACCACATTACATAGGTTACTGTATTCTACTGACCACATGACATAGGTTACTGTAGTCTACTGACCACGTTACATAGGTTACTGTAGTCCACTGACTGTAATCTACCGACCACGTTACATAGGTTACTGTAGTCTACTGACCACGTTACATAGGTTACTGTAGTCTACTGACTGTAATCTACTGACCACGTTACATAGATTACTGTAGTCTATTGACCACGTTACATAGGTTACTGTAGTCTACTGACCACGTTACATAGGTTACTGTAGTCTACTGACTGTAATCTACTGACCACGTTACATATGTTACTGTAGTCTACTGACCATGTTACATAGGTTACTGTAGTCTACTGACCACATTACATAGGTTACTGTAGTTTACTGACCACGTTACTCTAGTCTACTGACCACATTACATAGGTTACTGTATTCTACTGACCACGTTACATAGGTTACTGTAGTCTACTGACCACGTTACTGTAGGCTACTGACCACGTTACATAGGTTACTGTAGTCTACTGACTGTAATCTACTGACCACGTTACATAGGTTACTGTAGTCTACTGACCACGTTACATAGGTTACTGTAGTCTACTGACCACGTTACTGTAGTCTACTGACCACGTTACATAGGTTACTGTAGACTACTGACCACGTTACATAGGTTACTGTAGTCTACTGACCACGTTATATAGTTTACTGTAGTCTACTGACCACGTTACATAGGTTATTGTAGTCTACTGACCATGTTACATAGGTTACTGTAGTCTACTGACCACGTTACATAGGTTACTGTAGTCTACTGACCACGTTATATAGTTTACTGTAGTCTACTGACCACGTTACATAGGTTACTGTAGTCTACTGACCACGTTACATAGGTTACTGTAGTCTACTGACCACGTTACATAGGTTACTGTAGACTACTGACCACGTTACATAGGTTACTGTAGTCTACTGACCACGTTATATAGTTTACTGTAGTCTACTGACCACGTTACATAGGTTATTGTAGTCTACTGACCATGTTACATAGGTTACTGTAGTCTACTGACCACGTTACATAGGTTACTGTAGTCTACTGACCACGTTATATAGTTTACTGTAGTCTACTGACCACGTTACATAGGTTACTGTAGTCTACTGACCACGTTACATAGGTTACTGTAGTCTACTGACCACGTTACATAGGTTACTGTAATCTACTGACTGTACTCTACTGACCACGTTACATATGTTACTGTAGTCTACTGACCATGTTACTGTAGTCTACTGACCACGTTACAGTGGTTACTGTAGTCTACTGACTGTAATCTACTGACCACGTTACATAGGTTACTGTAGTCTACTGACCACGTTACATAGGTTACTGTAGTCTACTGACCACGTTACTGTAGTCTACTGACCACGTTACATAGGTTACTGTAGACTACTGACCACGTTACATAGGTTACTGTAGTCTACTGACCACGTTACATAGGTTACTGTAGTCTACTGACCACGTTACTGTAGTCTACTGACCACGTTACTGTAGTCTACTGACCACGTTACTCTAGTCTACTGACCACGTTACATAGGTTACTGTAGTGTACTGACCACGTTACATAGGTTACTGTATTCTACTGACCACATGACATAGGTTACTGTATTCTACTGACCACATGACATAGGTTACTGTAGTCTACTGACCACGTTACATAGGTTACTGTAGTCCACTGACTGTAATCTACTGACCACGTTACATATGTTACTGTAGTCCACTGACCACGTTACATAGGTTACTGTAGTCTACTGACTGTAATGTACTGACCACGTTACATATTTTACTGTAGTCTACTGACCACGTTACATAGGTTACTGTAGTCTACTGACTGTAATCTACTGACCACGTTACATAGGTTACTGTAGTCTACTGACCACGTTACTGTAGAATACTGACCACGTTACTGTAGACTACTGACCACGTTACATAGGTTACTGTAGTCTACTGACTGTAATCTACTGACCACGTTACATAGGTTACTGTAGTCTACTGACCACGTTACATAGGTTACTGTAGTCTACTGACTGTAATCTACTGACCACGTTACATAGGTTACTGTAGTCTACTGACCACGTTACATAGGTTACTGTAGTCTACTGACCACGTTACATAGGTTACTGTAGTCTACTGACTGTAATCTACTGACCACGTTACATATGTTACTGTAGTCTACTGACCATGTTACATAGGTTACTGTAGTCTACTGACCACGTTACTGTAGTCTACTTACCACGTTACATAGGTTACTGTAGTCTACTGACTGTAATCTACTGACCACGTTACATAGGTTACTGTAGTCTACTGACCACGTTACTGTAGTCTACTGACCACATTACATAGGTTACTGTAGTCTACTGACCACATTACATAGGTTACTGTAGTCTACTGACCACATTACATAGGTTACTGTAGTCTACTGACCACATTACATAGGTTACTGTAGTCTACTGACCATGTTACTCTAGTCTACTGACCACATTACATAGGTTACTGTAGTCTACTGACCACGTTACATAGGTTACTGTAGTCTACTGACCACGTTACTGTAGTCTCACTACCACGTTACTGTAGACTACTGACCACGTTACTCTAGTCTACTGACCACGTTACATAGGTTACTGTAGTCTACTGACCATGTTACTGTAGTCTACTGACCACATTACATGGGTTACTGTAGTCTACTGACCACGTTACATAGGTTACTGTAGTCTACTGACCACGTTACATAGGTTACTGTAGTCTTCTGACCACGTTACATAAGTTACTGTATTCTATTGACCACGTTACTGTAGACTACTGACCACGTTACATAGGTACCCCCTCAGGTCTGGGGACAGACATGGCTAGATTTCCTGGCGGTGGGTCTTGTCCTGGTCCTGGACCCTCAGTCCTGTCCTGGTCTGATCTAGTCCTGTCCTGCACCCTCAGTCCTGTGCTGGTCTGATCTAGTCCTGTCCTGGTCTGATCCAGTCCTTTCCTGGTCTGATCTAGTCCTGTCCTGGACTGTCAGTCCTGTCCCGGTCTGATCTAGTCCTGTCCTGATCTGGTCCTGTCCTGGTCTGATCTTGTCCTGTCCTGGTCTGATCTGGTCCTGTCCTGGTCTGATCTAGTCTTGGCCTGGTTTGATCTGGTCCTGGTCTGATCTACTCCTGTCCTGGTCTGATCCAGTCCTTTCCTGGTCTGATCTAGTCCTGTCCTGGACCGTCAGTCCTGTCCCGGTCTGATCTAGTCCTATCCTGATCTGGTCATGTCCTGGTCTGATCTGGTCCTGTCCTGGTCTGATCTAGTCCTGTCCTGGTCTGATGTAGTCCTGTCCTGGTCTGATCTAGTCCTGTCCTGGTCTGATCTAGTCCTGTCCTGGACCCTCAGTCCTGTCCTGGTCTGATCTAGTCCTTTCCTGGTCTGATCTAGTCCTGTCCTGGACCCTCAGTCCTGTCCTGGTCTGAGTAGTTGTTCTGGTGTGATTAGGACAGAGAGGGTGGAGTAGGTGTTCTGGTGTGATTAGGACAGAGAGTGGAGGGAGGGAGAGAGGAGGGGTGGCAGGAGAGAGGGAGAGAGAGGGGAGGGGGAGAGAGGGAGAGAGGGGAGGGGGGGGTAATACTTGAATGGACATTCTTGTGAGGAATGTCACCAGATGAGGTCTGTCAAATTTTGTTGTGTGTTTCTGCAGTTAGAGAGGGCAGGGAAGGAGAGGGAGAGGGAGAGGAGAGGGGGAGGAGAGGGAGAGGAGGGGAAGGAGAGGGAGAGGAGGGGGAGAGGAGAGGGAGAGGAGGGGGAGGAGAGGTTGAGGGAGGAGGGAGAGGAGGGGGAGGAGAGGGGGAGGGGAGGAGGGGAGGAGAGGGAGAGGAGAGGGAGAGATGCATGGGGAGGTTGGCGGAACAGGGGAGGAGGGGTGAGGTTGGAGGAATGGGGGAAGGGTTGCTGTAGATCAGCAGGGGGGCGATGAACTCTGCTTTATCTCCGGTGGAATGCTGTTCTCCCCTCGCTGGATGGTAGCTGGCTGGTTGATGTGAACTTGCTCTAGTTTCTACGTTGTAACGCCTCCTTTCTTCTGCGTCATCTCTCTCTAACATCCATTAACACTCTGCATCGTGACTCCCCTGGACGGCTAACTCTACAAACCTACCCATCATAGCTGCAATATTGGTTTCTAACTTTAGAATGGGTGTTGTTGTTTTTTTAAAGTTGAACACGTTGTTTTCATTGCTTAAACCATTGCTTTGTAGTCAGTGACTAAACAAGTGTAGTGTGAGTAACTGAGTAGCCACGTGGCGGATGTGTCCTGTCAGCTGTGTGTCCCTTGGCAGAGCAGAGCAGGGGATAGGACAGTGGAACAGGCCTTCAGGCTTCTGTTGATCTGCTAAGCCTGTCTGCTCTGTAGACACTCCTACAGGACCTGCTTTCAGGGGTTAGAGCATGGCTGTTCCAGTTAGGACAGCAGAGAGAGAGGACTGGACTAGAGGAATGTAGGGGGAGGGGGCTGTCTAACTAACTGGAGAGAGAGGACTGGACTAGAGGACTGTAGGGGGAGGGGGCTGTCTAACTAACTGGAGAGGAGGACTGTGACTTGTAGACTGCCTAACTAACTGGAGAGAGAGGACTGGACTAGAGGACTGTAGGGGGAGGGGGCTGTCTAACTAACTGGAGAGGAGGACTGTGACTTGTAGACTGTCTAACTAACTGGAGAGAGAGGACTGGACTAGAGGACTGTAGGGGGAGGGGGCTGTCTAACTAACTGGAGAGAGAGGACTGTGACTTGTAGACTGTCTAACTAACTGGAGAGAGAGGACTGGACTAGAGGACTGTCTAACTAACTGGAGAGAGAGGACTGGACTAGAGGACTGTCTAACTAACTTGAGAGAGAGGACTGGACTAGAGGACTGTCTAACTAACTGGAGAGAGAGGACTGGACTAGAGGACTGTCTAACTAACTGGAGAGAGGGGACTGGACTAGAGGACTGTCTAACTAACTGGAGAGAGAGGACTGGGCTAGAGGACTGTCTAACTAACTGGAGAGAGAGGACTGGACTAGAGGACTGTCTAACTAACTGGAGAGAGAGGACTGGGCTAGAGGACTGTCTAACTAACTGGAGTGAGGGGACTGTGAGCTGTGGACTGTCTAACTAACTGGAGTGAGGGGACTGTGAGCTGTGGACTGTCTAACTAACTGAAGTGAGGGGACTGTGAGCTGTGGACTGTCTAACTAACTGGAGTGAGGGGACTGTGAGCTGTGGACTGTCTAACTAACTGGAGTGAGGGGACTGTGAGCTGTGGACTGTCTAACTAACTGGTTGCTGTTATGTCAGGTGAGGATGCGATGACAGGCGACACGGATAAGTACCTGGGACCCCAGGACCTGAGAGAGCTGGGAGACGACTCTCTGCCCCAGGAGGGTTACATGGGCTTTAGCATTGGAGCACGCAGCGCCAGGTACCACACCCACTACCCACTACACTCTGACATGCTGTGGTACTGTGTATAATAATGTATAATGGGTTTGATATGGACCATCCATATCTGTAGATATGTTCCTAAGGTACATCCAGTTGATCATGTGATACAGGATAGGACAATGTACATCGTTTTCCAGACAACCCTAACCCTATCACAATCAACACTGATTTCTTAGTAAGAGCAGGGCAGCAATCACTTATCTAATAACGTTCATGTAGGAAATATGACCTAGAATTACTTCTGTTCTGCCTCTGGTTCAGTAACAGGAAGGTTCAGTAACCCCAGAAAGGAAGGTTCAGTAACCCCAGAAAGGAAGGTTCAGTAACCCCAGTTATCACTTCCAGTTGAAAGGAAGGTTCAGTAACCCCAGAAAGGAAGGTTCAGTAACCCCAGTTATCACTTCCAGTTGAAAGGAAGGTTTAGTAACCCCAGTAATCACTTCCAGTAACAGGAAGGTTCAGTAACCCCAGAAAGGAAGGTTCAGTAACACCAGAAAGGAAGGTTCAGTAACCCCAGTTATCACTTCCAGTTGAAAGGAAGGTTCAGTAACCCCAGAAAGGAAGGTTCAGTAACCCCAGAAAGGAAGGTTCAGTAACCCCAGTTATCACTTCTAGTTGAAAGGAAGGTTTAATAACCCCAGTTATCACTTCCAGTTGAAAGCAAGGTTCAGTAACCCCAGTTATCACTTCCAGTTGAAAGGAAGGTTCAATAACCCCAGTTATCACTTCCAGTTGAAAGGAAGGTTCAGTAACCCCAGTTATCACTTCCAGTTGAAAGGAAGGTTCAATAACCCCAGTTATCACTTCCAGTTGAAAGGAAGGTTCAATAACCCCAGTTATCACTTCCAGTTGAAAGGAAGGTTCAGTAACCCCAGTTTCAGAGAGCATCAGTGTTTAACATCAGTGTTTAACACAACTCAGAGCATCAGCCCAGGTCCATTACAACCACAATGCATTTCTGCTTTGTCCTCTCACATTTGTTGCTTTCAATATCTTCTGTTTTGTACTTTTCCCCCATTTCAAACTCGTACCTCGTCCCATAGCCCTAAGGTCTGCAGGTAAGATGGGATGACATTTTTCCAGATGTCAAACTTTACTTCCTAGATCCCCAGCCAACCATCACAACTACATCAATCACTGTGTTGTGATGTCTCATTGATTTGTTGTACTCCATCTTACTGAATGGACAGTTTGCTCATGATGCTTTTAACTATGTCCTTTCATTTGACTTCCAATGAGTTGTGATGTATCAGTATTGTGTCTGTTGGATGTAGTCTTTCTGCAGTCATGCTGCCTCTGCTTGGTTCAGTCTATCAGTATTGTGTCTGTTGGATGTAGTCTTTCTGCAGTCATGCTGCCTCTGCTTGGTTCAGTCTATCAGTATTGTGTCTGGTGGATGTAGTCTTTCTGCAGTCATGCTGCCTCTGCTTGGTTCAGTCTGTTCAGTTGAGATGCTGCATCCCTTTGGTTTGGACTGATTCTTTATCTAACTTGAAGGGATTTGTGTTAATGTGACCATCTCTACCAAAGTAGAGACCACGGCACAGTGTCTTTAGACAGTATTCACACCCTTTGACTGTTTCCACGTGTTGTTTTGTTACAGCCTGAATTTACATTAAGTTTTTGTGTCGTCGGTGAGTGGATAAACCGCCTCTACCATCCGTTCTATTGGCCAACGTGCAATAACTGGAGAATAAACTGGATGATCTACGATCGAGATATCGTACTAACGGGACATTAAAAACTATAATATCTAATGTTTCACCGAGTCGTGGCTAAACGCCGACACAGAGAATATAGAGCTGGCCGGGTTATCTATGCATCAGCAGGACATAGCAGCTACGCCTGGTAAGACGAGGGGTGGAGGTGTGTGTCTATTTGTCAATAACAGCTGGTGCGCGATGTCTAATATTAAATAAGTTTTGAGGTATTGCTCACCTGAGGTAGAATACCTTATGATAAGCTGTAGACCACACTATTTACCAAGAGAGTTCTCATCTGTACTATTCGTAGCAGTCTATTTACCACCACAAATCCGTATTGGCACTAAGCACACACTCAACCAGCTGTATAAGGCCACTCAACCAGCTGTATAAGGCCACTCAACCAGCTCTATAAGGCCATAAGCAAACAAGAAAATGCTCATCCAGAAGCGGCGCTCCTAGTGGCCGGGGACTTTAATGCAGGCAAACTTAAATCAGTTTTACCAAATCTGGCAAATCTGACCATAATTATTTCCTTCTGATTCTTGCTTATCAGCAAAAACTAAAGCAGGAAGTACCAGTGACTCACTCAATACGGAAGTGGCCAGATGACGCGGATGCTACGCTACAGGACTGTTTGGACTGGAATATGTTCCAGGATTCATCCAATGGCATTGAGGAGTACACCACCTCAGTCACCGGCTTCATCAATAAGTGAATCGACGACGTCGTCCCCACAGTGACCGTACATACATACCCCAACCAGAAGCCAGGGATTACAGGCAACATCCACACCGAGCTAAAGGCTAGAGATGCCGCTTTCAAGCAGCAGGACACTAATCCGGACGCTTATAAGAAATCCCGCTATGCCATCAGATGAACCATAAATCAGGCAAAGCGTCAATACAAGAATAAGATTGAATCCTACTACACCGGCTCTGACGCTCGTCGGATGTGGCAGGGCTTGCAAACTATTACGGACTACAAAGGGAAACCCAGCTGCGAGCTGCCAAGTAACGCGAGTCTACCAGATGAGCTAACTGCCTTTTATGCTTGCTTCGAGGCAAGCAACACTGATGCATGCATGAGAGCACCAGCTGTCTCCGTAACCGATGTAAGCAAGACCTTTAAACAGGTCAACATTCCCAAGGCCGCTGGGACAGAAGGATTACCAGGACGTGTACTCAGAGCATACGCAGACCAACTGGCAAGTGTTTTCCCTGACCGAGTCTGTAATACAGACATGTTTCAAGAACACTACCATAGTCCCTGTGCCCAAGGAAGCGAAGGTAACCTTCCTAAATGACTACCGCTTCGTAGCACTCACGTTGGTAGTCATGAAATGCTTTGAAAGGCTGGTCATGGCTCACATCAACACCATCATCCCAGACACCCTGGACCCACTCCAATTCACATACCACCCCAACAGATCCACAGATGACGCAATCTCAATCGCACTCCACACTGCCCTTTCCCACCTGGACAAAAGGAACACCTATGTGAGAATGCTGTTCATTGACTACAGCTCAGCGTTCAACACCACAGTGCCCATGACGCTTATCACTAAGCTGGGACTAAACACCATCCCCCTGCAACTGGATCCTAGACTTCCTGACGGTCCGCCCCCAGGTGGTGAGGGTAGGTAGCAACACATCTGCCACACTGATCCTCAACACTGGGGCCCCTCAGGGGTGCGTCCTCAGTCCCCTCCTGTACTCCCTGTTCACCCACAACTGCGTGGCCAAGCACGACTCCAACATCGTCATTACGTTTGCTGACAACACAAGAGTGGTAGACCTGATCACTGACAACGATGAGAGCCTATAGGGAGGAGGTCAGATACCTGGCAATATGGTGCCAAGACAACAGCCTCTCCCTCAATGTGAGCAGGACAAAGGAGCTGATTATAGGACTATAGGAAAAGGGGGGCCGAAAAGGCCCCCATTAACATCAACAGGGCTGAAGTGGAGCGGGTCGAGAGTTTCAAGTTCCTTGGTGTCCTCATCACCAACGAACTATCATGGTCCAAACACACCAAGACAGTCGTGAGGAGGGAACGACAACAGTATTTGATTTGGACTTTTTCCACTTTTTGTTACGTTACAGCATTTTTTCTAAAAATATATTAAATCAATTTTCTTATTCATCAATCTACACACAATACCCCATAATGACAAGGTGAAAAGAAGTCTTAAAAAATCTTTGCAAATATATAAAATAAAAATAAAAACGTATTTACATAAGTATTCAGACCCTTTGCTATGTGACTCAAAATTGAGCTCAGGTGCATCCTGTTTCCATTGATCATCCTTGAGATGTTTCTACAACTTGATTGGAGTCCTCCTGTTGAAAATTAAATTAATTGGACATGATTTGGACAGGCACACACCTGTCTATATAAGGTCCCACTGTTGACAGTGCATGCCAGAACAAAGCCATGAGGTCGAAAGAATTGTCCGTAGAGCTCCGAGACAGGATTGTGTCGAGGCACAGATCTGGGGAAGGGTACCAACAAATGTCTGCCGCATTGAAGGTCCCCCAGAACACAGTGGCCTCCATCATTCTTAAATGGAAGAAGTTTGGAACCGCCAAGACTCTTCCTAGAGCTTGCCACCCGGCCAAACTGAGCAATCGGGGGAAAAGGACCTTGGTCAGGGAGGTGACCAAGAACCTGATTGCCACTCTGACAGAGCTCCAGAGTTCCTTTGTGGAGATGGGAGAACATTCCAGAAGGAAAACCATCTCTGCAGCACTCCACCAATCAGACCTTTATTGTGGAGTGGCCAGACGGAAGCCACATAACAGTTTGCCTATAGGACTCTCAGACCATGAGAAACAAGATTCTGTGGTCTGATGAAACCAATATTGAACTCTTTGGCCTGAATGCCAAGCATCACGTCTGGAGGAAACATGACAACATCCCTACGGTGAAGCATGGTGTTGACAGCATCATGTCTGGAGGAAACATGACAACATCCCTACGGTGAAGCATGGTGTTGGCAGCATCATGTCTGGAGGAAACATGACAACATCCCTACGATGAAGCATGGTGTTGGCAGCATCATGTCTGGAGGAAACATGACAACATCCCTACGGTGAAGCATGGTGTTGGCAGCATCATGCTTTGGGGATGTTTTTCAGCGGCAGGAACTGAGAGACTAGTCAGTATCGAGGGAAAGATGAACAGAGCAAAGTACAGAGAGATCCTTGATGAAAACCTGCTCCAGAGCGCTCAGGACCTCAGACTGGGGTGAAGGTTCCAAGACAATGCAGGAGTGACTTCGGGACAAGTCTCTGAATGTCCTTGAGTGGCTAAGCCAGAGTCCGAACTTGAACCTGATCGAACATCTCTGGAGAGACCTCAAAATAGTTGTGCAGTGACATTCCCCATCCAACCTGACAGAGCTTGAGAGGATCTGCAGAGAAGAATGGGAGAAACTCCCCAAATACAGGTGTGCCAAGATTTCAGCATCATACCCACGAAGACTTGAGGGAGTAATCACTGCCAAAGGTGCTTCAACAAAGTACTGAGTAAAGGGTCTGAATACTTATGTAAATATGATATTTCATTTTGGTATTTTTCATGAATTTGATAACATTTCTGAAAGCCTGTTTTTGCTTTGTCATTATGGGGTATTGTGTGTAGATTGATGAGTGGAAAAAACAATGTCATCCATTTTAGAATAAGGCTGTAATGTATTAAAATGTGGAGAAAGTCAAGTGGTCTGAATACTTTCCGAATGCCCTGTGTATGTAGTAGTGTTTTATTTTTCATAAATTCAATTTACATTTTTCTTACACTTTAACATTCAAGTATTTTGTGTAAAGTGTTGACAAAATGACACTTAAATCCACATTAATCCCTTTTTGTAACACAACAAAATGTGGAAAATGTCAAGGGGTGTGAATATTTTCTGACTGCACAGTAACTTGTTGCTTGCTAGCTGCTCTGTTGACAGTTTTACAAGAAGACGTGGTAGCTAACTAGCTTGTTAATTGTTGATAAACAAATGAGTGAATGTGCTAGAAAGCTAAACAGCTAGCTAGTTGATAGGTGTGGCTAGCTAAACAGCTACCTAGCTAGCTAGTTGATATCTGTGGCTAGCTAAACAGCTACCTAGCTAGCTAGTTGACTGCTGTGGCTAGCTAAACAGCTACCTAGCTAGCTAGTTGATAGCTGTGGCTAGCTAAACAGCTACCTAGCTAGCTAGTTGATAGCTGTGGCTAGCTAAACAGCTACCTAGCTAGCTAGTTGACTGCTGTGGCTAGCTAAACAGCTACCTAGCTAGCTAGTTGACTGCTGTGGCTAGCTAAACAGCTACCTAGCTAGCTAGTTGATAGCTGTGGCTAGCTAAACAGCTACCTAGCTAGCTAGTTGACTGCTGTGGCTAGCTAAACAGCTACCTAGCTAGCTAGTTGACTGCTGTGGCTAGCTAAACAGCTACCTAGCTAGCTAGTTGACTGCTGTGGCTAGCTAAACAGCTACCTAGCTAGCTAGTTGACTGCTGTGGCTAGCTAAACAGCTACCTAGCTAGCTAGTTGACTGCTGTGGCTAGCTAAACAGCTACCTAGCTAGCTAGTTGACTGCTGTGGCTAGTTAAACAGCTACCTAGCTAGCTAGTTGACTGCTGTGGCTAGCTAAACAGCTACCTAGCTAGCTAGTTGACTGCTGTGGCTAGCTAAACAGCTACCTAGCTAGCTAGTTGACTGCTGTGGCTAGCTAAACAGCTACCTAGCTAGCTAGTTGACTGCTGTGGCTAGCTAAACAGCTACCTAGCTAGCTAGTTGACTGCTGTGGCTAGCTAAACAGCTACCTAGCTAGCTAGTTGACTGCTGTGGCTAGCTAAACAGCTACCTAGCTAGCTAGTTGACTGCTGTGGCTAGCTAAACAGCTACCTAGCTAGCTAGTTGACTGCTGTGGCTAGCTAAACAGCTACCTCGCTAGCTAGTTGACTGCTGTGGCTAGTTAAACAGCTACCTCGCTAGCTAGTTGACTGCTGTGGCTAGCTAAACAGCTACCTAGCTAGCTAGTTGACTGCTGTGGCTAGCTAAACAGCTACCTAGCTAGCTAGTTGACTGCTGTGGCTAGTTAAACAGCTACCTAGCTAGCTAGTTGACTGCTGTGGCTAGCTAAACAGCTACCTAGCTAGCTAGTTGACTGCTGTGGCTAGCTAAACAGCTACCTAGCTAGCTAGTTGACTGCTGTGGCTAGCTAAACAGCTACCTAGCTAGCTAGTTGACTGCTGTGGCTAGCTAAACAGCTACCTAGCTAGCTAGTTGACTGCTGTGGCTAGCTAAACAGCTACCTCGCTAGCTAGTTGACTGCTGTGGCTAGTTAAACAGCTACCTAGCTAGCTAGTTGACTGCTGTGGCTAGCTAAACAGCTACCTAGCTAGCTAGTTGACTGCTGTGGCTAGCTAAACAGCTACCTAGCTAGCTAGTTGACTGCTGTGGCTAGTTAAACAGCTACCTAGCTAGCTAGTTGACTGCTGTGGCTAGCTAAACAGCTACCTAGCTAGCTAGTTGACTGCTGTGGCTAGCTAAACAGCTACCTAGCTAGCTAGTTGACTGCTGTGGCTAGCTAAACAGCTACCTAGCTAGCTAGTTGACTGCTGTGGCTAGTTAAACAGCTACCTAGCTAGCTAGTTGACTGCTGTGGCTAGCTAAACAGCTACCTAGCTAGCTAGTTGACTGCTGTGGCAAGACAAAAAGGACTCGTTTTGAAAGTTGGATTATTTATCCTTGAGGCTTTAAAAGTGTTTTCCTGTTATTGTGAGCATTGAAAGCAACTGGGAAATGTCCATGGCAGGTATTGTTGTCATCTTAGCTTGTTACATAACTTCTGAGTGATAGGAAGCAGGAGCAACACCACCAATCAGCATGCACCACTGTGCACATGCCCGCCATTACTATGACAACTAGTGTAATCTAGCCATGTCAGCAAATGACTGCTGTCTGAACACACACATCTGATTTGGTCGCTTGTAACTTGCTGTTTGCACAGGGATGGCAGTAGAGATGGCCATTAAGGTAGAACGCTAGTGACATTTTTGTATTTTCAAATATCCCATAGCCCAGATTTTGTACCCGGGTTAGTACTAGCCGTCTACTAGCCCAGATGGCCAGTGCCCAAAACCCTTACATTCCACGTTAGGGCTGTCCATGTAAAACAGGCGTTGGTCCCAGTCCCTTTATCTAGCGCTAGTTATCAGACATAGCTCATACATCATCATTGTGTTTTACCTGAGTTTGCTACTTCATTCAAACCTTTTCTTCATCTAGACCATAGACCTGCTGTATGTCATTTTACACACCATCACATACCATAAATCTAAAATCCCCATACCTCTACCATACATCTATAATCCCCATACCTCTACCATACATCTATAATCCCCATACCTCTACCATACATCTATAATCCCCATACCTCTACCATACATCTATAATCCCCATACCTCTACCATACATCTATAATCCCCATACCTCTACCATACATCTATAATCCCATACCTCTACCATACATCTATAATCCCCATACCTCTACCATACATCTATAATCCCCATACCTCTACCATACATCTATAATCCCCATACCTCTACCATACATCTATAACCCCATACATCTACCATACATCTATAATCCCCATACCTCTACCATACATCTATAATCCCCATACCTCTACCATACATCTATAATCCCCATACCTCTACCATACATCTATAATCCCATACCTCTACCATACATCTATAACCCCATACATCTACCATACATCTATAATCCCCATACCTCTACCATACATCTATAATCCCCATACCTCTACCATACATCTATAATCCCCATACCTCTACCATACATCTATAATCCCCATACCTCTACCATACATCTATAATCCCCATACATC
Organism: Oncorhynchus clarkii lewisi; assembly: GCF_045791955.1. Taxonomy (NCBI): domain Eukaryota; kingdom Metazoa; phylum Chordata; class Actinopteri; order Salmoniformes; family Salmonidae; genus Oncorhynchus; species Oncorhynchus clarkii. Next base: position 62,930,237 of record NC_092169.1, read on the forward strand.
TACCATACATCTATAATCCCATACCTCTACCATACATCTATAACCCCATACCTCTACCATACATCTATAATCCCCATACCTCTACCATACATCTATAATCCCCATACCTCTACCATACATCTATAATCCCCATACCTCTACCATACATCTATAATCCCATACCTCTACCATACATCTATAACCCCATACATCTACCATACATCTATAATCCCCATACCTCTACCATACATCTATAATCCCCATACCTCTACCATACATCTATAATCCCCATACCTCTACCATACATCTATAATCCCCATACCTCTACCATACATCTATAATCCCCATACCTCTACCATACATCTATAATCCCCATACCTCTACCATACATCTATAATCCCATACCTCTACCATACATCTATAATCCCCATACCTCTACCATACATCTATAATCCCCATACCTCTACCATACATCTATAATCCCATACCTCTACCATACATCTATAATCCCCATACCTCTACCATACATCTATAATCCCCATACCTCTACCATACATCTATAATCCCCATACCTCTACCATACATCTATAATCCCCATACCTCTACCATACATCTATAATCCCCATACCTCTACCATACATCTATAATCCCCATACCTCTACCATACATCTATAATCCCCATACCTCTACCATACATCTATAATCCCCATACCTCTACCATACATCTATAATCCCCATACCTCTACCATACATCTATAATCCCCATACCTCTACCATACATCTATAATCCCCATACCTCTACCATACATCTATAATCCCCATACCTCTACCATACATCTATAATCCCCATACCTCTACCATACATCTATAATCCCCATACCTCTACCATACATCTATAATCCCCATACCTCTACCATACATCTATAATCCCCATACCTCTACCATACATCTATAATCCCCATACCTCTACCATACATCTATAACTCCATACATCTACCATACGTCTATAACCCCATACATCTACCATACATCTATAATCCCCATACCTCTACCATACATCTATAATCCCCATACCTCTACCATA